>NW_026517807.1:0-1702 GCF_026319265.1 Colletotrichum chrysophilum | reverse complement strand
GGGGGGTGGGGGGGGGGGGGACCTTCACTTTTAGCCAAGGTTCAACTGGTTGACTTCGCTCGTGCGGAGGAGCGTACGAGTGTCAACACTGCACATAGAAGCGGTTCAAAAACTATAGTGTCAAGCCGCGTGCCGGGTCTTCATCAAGCTCGTATCGAAACCGCTTCAAGAGACTTGGGTCAAGAGACGTGCTAGTTGGTCATTGACAATATGGAAGCACAATACGAGGTCGGGTATCACTTCAACCCGTCCCACTCGGTATTTCTACTGATTATTGCGTAGCTGACCCTTCATACGCTGACTTTTGACTTCAGCATCGCCATTGAAAAGACTTGTTGCAAAAGGCCCCGCTGGTTTCAACCCAGAAACGGATTTGCAGATGACCGAGAGGAAAACCCAGCAAACCATGAATGTGATGGAAATTCCAATGGCTGGACTGCATGCCGTGGAGGAGAAGACGGAATATTTGCGAGACTGTCTGAAGACGCATCTTCGGCTGTAGACAAGAAGCTGGAAGTCGCCCACAGCCAACACTGGCGCCTCCAGCCGAAAGTAGACACCATCCACAAGACGACCTGGACACAAAACTGCAGGCTACGCAACACGGGAAATGGAACACGATCAGGTTAAGAAGCTTTTATACATGATGCAGTCGCATCGGAAAAGCCGCTCATGGGAAATATCCAAACGGAAAATTTGCCGGGGCAGTCGGGGGACTCCTGAAACGGATAGCCTCGATTTCATGGCCGTGGCTTCATCTCAAGGGGGAGCAAAGACTATGATATGATATGTTTTTTTTTTTACTTTTGTCTCTCACTTCTTTCGAAAGTGCGGGTGGATCACATACCTTATCGCATTTTCAGTTCGTTCAGCCGCTCAATTCACTGTGCATTACGTCGAATCTTTTGCTTAAAACTTACCGGATTGTACGGATCTGCCTCTTACGTTGAGAGACTTCCATCAACGGCTGGCTCCTAGATTCAGAAAGAAATCATTGTCTTCTGAGCATGCAGTATACCGTATACAGATAGCTGGCCTGCTGAGAAAAGTACCCCATTGCCTGGGTGGGGTATATGCGATATCAATTCCCTCAGCTGGAAGCCAATAGCCGTTAACACCTCACTATCGAGTTCTCGGCGCGTTTTTGGTCTGAGCGCGAATAGGCGTCATCAGCAGAGAGGTCCAGACCCATGATTTAGTCGTGCCAAGTGACCTCTACATCACGTATTGCGGCGCTCCATTGGCACACATACCACTGTCATTAGATCTTTTGATACTACACTACTCAAAGTCTGCCTAGAAAATGTAAGAAATGCTTTACACCTCCATCTCCAAAACTCTATTCCTCCGCGTACAAATTCCATTCACAGACAAACAACCCCCCCGCCTTTGCTCCACGGTCAAAAAAAAAGATCTATTATAGAAGATTTAAATTTAAAATATTCTATTTTTATTAATATTATTATTTTAATTAAATTTAACTTTAATTCACTTAATTTTTATTAAACTACTTAATTTATAGATAGTTAATATACTTATAGCTTTTTATTATAATACTAATAATAACGTATATGCATAGCGAGTCGCCCATCATAGCGAGCCGCCCACTTTTCCTTAATTCTACACTCTTCACCTTCACAACAACCTTCCTCTACGTACGACCATGAGTTCTTCTTCAAATGAAAGTCGCATTATCCTTGCA